>NC_088377.1:200640000-200656507 GCF_037993035.2 Macaca fascicularis | reverse complement strand
CCCTAACCCTAACCCTAACCCTAACCCTAACCCTAACCCTAACCCTAACCCTAACCCTAACCCTAACCCTAACCCTAACCCTAACCCTAACCCTAACCCTAACCCTAACCCTAACCCTAACCCTAACCCTAACCCTAACCCTAACCCTAACCCTAACCCTAACCCTAACCCTAACCCTAACCCTAACCCTAACCCTAACCCTAACCCTAACCCTAACCCTAACCCTAACCCTAACCCTAACCCTAACCCTAACCCTAACCCTAACCCTAACCCTAACCCTAACCCTAACCCTAACCCTAACCCTAACCCTAACCCTAACCCTAACCCTAACCCTAACCCTAACCCTAACCCTAACCCTAACCCTAACCCTAACCCTAACCCTAACCCTAACCCTAACCCTAACCCTAACCCTAACCCTAACCCTAACCCTAACCCTAACCCTAACCCTAACCCTAACCCTAACCCTAACCCTAACCCTAACCCTAACCCTAACCCTAACCCTAACCCTAACCCTAACCCTAACCCTAACCCTAACCCTAACCCTAACCCTAACCCTAACCCTAACCCTAACCCTAACCCTAACCCTAACCCTAACCCTAACCCTAACCCTAACCCTAACCCTAACCCTAACCCTAACCCTAACCCTAACCCTAACCCTAACCCTAACCCTAACCCTAACCCTAACCCTAACCCTAACCCTAACCCTAACCCTAACCCTAACCCTAACCCTAACCCTAACCCTAACCCTAACCCTAACCCTAACCCTAACCCTAACCCTAACCCTAACCCTAACCCTAACCCTAACCCTAACCCTAACCCTAACCCTAACCCTAACCCTAACCCTAACCCTAACCCTAACCCTAACCCTAACCCTAACCCTAACCCTAACCCTAACCCTAACCCTAACCCTAACCCTAACCCTAACCCTAACCCTAACCCTAACCCTAACCCTAACCCTAACCCTAACCCTAACCCTAACCCTAACCCTAACCCTAACCCTAACCCTAACCCTAACCCTAACCCTAACCCTAACCCTAACCCTAACCCTAACCCTAACCCTAACCCTAACCCTAACCCTAACCCTAACCCTAACCCTAACCCTAACCCTAACCCTAACCCTAACCCTAACCCTAACCCTAACCCTAACCCTAACCCTAACCCTAACCCTAACCCTAACCCTAACCCTAACCCTAACCCTAACCCTAACCCTAACCCTAACCCTAACCCTAACCCTAACCCTAACCCTAACCCTAACCCTAACCCTAACCCTAACCCTAACCCTAACCCTAACCCTAACCCTAACCCTAACCCTAACCCTAACCCTAACCCTAACCCTAACCCTAACCCTAACCCTAACCCTAACCCTAACCCTAACCCTAACCCTAACCCTAACCCTAACCCTAACCCTAACCCTAACCCTAACCCTAACCCTAACCCTAACCCTAACCCTAACCCTAACCCTAACCCTAACCCTAACCCTAACCCTAACCCTAACCCTAACCCTAACCCTAACCCTAACCCTAACCCTAACCCTAACCCTAACCCTAACCCTAACCCTAACCCTAACCCTAACCCTAACCCTAACCCTAACCCTAACCCTAACCCTAACCCTAACCCTAACCCTAACCCTAACCCTAACCCTAACCCTAACCCTAACCCTAACCCTAACCCTAACCCTAACCCTAACCCTAACCCTAACCCTAACCCTAACCCTAACCCTAACCCTAACCCTAACCCTAACCCTAACCCTAACCCTAACCCTAACCCTAACCCTAACCCTAACCCTAACCCTAACCCTAACCCTAACCCTAACCCTAACCCTAACCCTAACCCTAACCCTAACCCTAACCCTAACCCTAACCCTAACCCTAACCCTAACCCTAACCCTAACCCTAACCCTAACCCTAACCCTAACCCTAACCCTAACCCTAACCCTAACCCTAACCCTAACCCTAACCCTAACCCTAACCCTAACCCTAACCCTAACCCTAACCCTAACCCTAACCCTAACCCTAACCCTAACCCTAACCCTAACCCTAACCCTAACCCTAACCCTAACCCTAACCCTAACCCTAACCCTAACCCTAACCCTAACCCTAACCCTAACCCTAACCCTAACCCTAACCCTAACCCTAACCCTAACCCTAACCCTAACCCTAACCCTAACCCTAACCCTAACCCTAACCCTAACCCTAACCCTAACCCTAACCCTAACCCTAACCCTAACCCTAACCCTAACCCTAACCCTAACCCTAACCCTAACCCTAACCCTAACCCTAACCCTAACCCTAACCCTAACCCTAACCCTAACCCTAACCCTAACCCTAACCCTAACCCTAACCCTAACCCTAACCCTAACCCTAACCCTAACCCTAACCCTAACCCTAACCCTAACCCTAACCCTAACCCTAACCCTAACCCTAACCCTAACCCTAACCCTAACCCTAACCCTAACCCTAACCCTAACCCTAACCCTAACCCTAACCCTAACCCTAACCCTAACCCTAACCCTAACCCTAACCCTAACCCTAACCCTAACCCTAACCCTAACCCTAACCCTAACCCTAACCCTAACCCTAACCCTAACCCTAACCCTAACCCTAACCCTAACCCTAACCCTAACCCTAACCCTAACCCTAACCCTAACCCTAACCCTAACCCTAACCCTAACCCTAACCCTAACCCTAACCCTAACCCTAACCCTAACCCTAACCCTAACCCTAACCCTAACCCTAACCCTAACCCTAACCCTAACCCTAACCCTAACCCTAACCCTAACCCTAACCCTAACCCTAACCCTAACCCTAACCCTAACCCTAACCCTAACCCTAACCCTAACCCTAACCCTAACCCTAACCCTAACCCTAACCCTAACCCTAACCCTAACCCTAACCCTAACCCTAACCCTAACCCTAACCCTAACCCTAACCCTAACCCTAACCCTAACCCTAACCCTAACCCTAACCCTAACCCTAACCCTAACCCTAACCCTAACCCTAACCCTAACCCTAACCCTAACCCTAACCCTAACCCTAACCCTAACCCTAACCCTAACCCTAACCCTAACCCTAACCCTAACCCTAACCCTAACCCTAACCCTAACCCTAACCCTAACCCTAACCCTAACCCTAACCCTAACCCTAACCCTAACCCTAACCCTAACCCTAACCCTAACCCTAACCCTAACCCTAACCCTAACCCTAACCCTAACCCTAACCCTAACCCTAACCCTAACCCTAACCCTAACCCTAACCCTAACCCTAACCCTAACCCTAACCCTAACCCTAACCCTAACCCTAACCCTAACCCTAACCCTAACCCTAACCCTAACCCTAACCCTAACCCTAACCCTAACCCTAACCCTAACCCTAACCCTAACCCTAACCCTAACCCTAACCCTAACCCTAACCCTAACCCTAACCCTAACCCTAACCCTAACCCTAACCCTAACCCTAACCCTAACCCTAACCCTAACCCTAACCCTAACCCTAACCCTAACCCTAACCCTAACCCTAACCCTAACCCTAACCCTAACCCTAACCCTAACCCTAACCCTAACCCTAACCCTAACCCTAACCCTAACCCTAACCCTAACCCTAACCCTAACCCTAACCCTAACCCTAACCCTAACCCTAACCCTAACCCTAACCCTAACCCTAACCCTAACCCTAACCCTAACCCTAACCCTAACCCTAACCCTAACCCTAACCCTAACCCTAACCCTAACCCTAACCCTAACCCTAACCCTAACCCTAACCCTAACCCTAACCCTAACCCTAACCCTAACCCTAACCCTAACCCTAACCCTAACCCTAACCCTAACCCTAACCCTAACCCTAACCCTAACCCTAACCCTAACCCTAACCCTAACCCTAACCCTAACCCTAACCCTAACCCTAACCCTAACCCTAACCCTAACCCTAACCCTAACCCTAACCCTAACCCTAACCCTAACCCTAACCCTAACCCTAACCCTAACCCTAACCCTAACCCTAACCCTAACCCTAACCCTAACCCTAACCCTAACCCTAACCCTAACCCTAACCCTAACCCTAACCCTAACCCTAACCCTAACCCTAACCCTAACCCTAACCCTAACCCTAACCCTAACCCTAACCCTAACCCTAACCCTAACCCTAACCCTAACCCTAACCCTAACCCTAACCCTAACCCTAACCCTAACCCTAACCCTAACCCTAACCCTAACCCTAACCCTAACCCTAACCCTAACCCTAACCCTAACCCTAACCCTAACCCTAACCCTAACCCTAACCCTAACCCTAACCCTAACCCTAACCCTAACCCTAACCCTAACCCTAACCCTAACCCTAACCCTAACCCTAACCCTAACCCTAACCCTAACCCTAACCCTAACCCTAACCCTAACCCTAACCCTAACCCTAACCCTAACCCTAACCCTAACCCTAACCCTA
Source organism: Macaca fascicularis (assembly GCF_037993035.2). Classification (NCBI taxonomy): domain Eukaryota; kingdom Metazoa; phylum Chordata; class Mammalia; order Primates; family Cercopithecidae; genus Macaca; species Macaca fascicularis. Next base: position 200,652,074 of record NC_088377.1, on the reverse strand, counting down.
ACCCTAACCCTAACCCTAACCCTAACCCTAACCCTAACCCTAACCCTAACCCTAACCCTAACCCTAACCCTAACCCTAACCCTAACCCTAACCCTAACCCTAACCCTAACCCTAACCCTAACCCTAACCCTAACCCTAACCCTAACCCTAACCCTAACCCTAACCCTAACCCTAACCCTAACCCTAACCCTAACCCTAACCCTAACCCTAACCCTAACCCTAACCCTAACCCTAACCCTAACCCTAACCCTAACCCTAACCCTAACCCTAACCCTAACCCTAACCCTAACCCTAACCCTAACCCTAACCCTAACCCTAACCCTAACCCTAACCCTAACCCTAACCCTAACCCTAACCCTAACCCTAACCCTAACCCTAACCCTAACCCTAACCCTAACCCTAACCCTAACCCTAACCCTAACCCTAACCCTAACCCTAACCCTAACCCTAACCCTAACCCTAACCCTAACCCTAACCCTAACCCTAACCCTAACCCTAACCCTAACCCTAACCCTAACCCTAACCCTAACCCTAACCCTAACCCTAACCCTAACCCTAACCCTAACCCTAACCCTAACCCTAACCCTAACCCTAACCCTAACCCTAACCCTAACCCTAACCCTAACCCTAACCCTAACCCTAACCCTAACCCTAACCCTAACCCTAACCCTAACCCTAACCCTAACCCTAACCCTAACCCTAACCCTAACCCTAACCCTAACCCTAACCCTAACCCTAACCCTAACCCTAACCCTAACCCTAACCCTAACCCTAACCCTAACCCTAACCCTAACCCTAACCCTAACCCTAACCCTAACCCTAACCCTAACCCTAACCCTAACCCTAACCCTAACCCTAACCCTAACCCTAACCCTAACCCTAACCCTAACCCTAACCCTAACCCTAACCCTAACCCTAACCCTAACCCTAACCCTAACCCTAACCCTAACCCTAACCCTAACCCTAACCCTAACCCTAACCCTAACCCTAACCCTAACCCTAACCCTAACCCTAACCCTAACCCTAACCCTAACCCTAACCCTAACCCTAACCCTAACCCTAACCCTAACCCTAACCCTAACCCTAACCCTAACCCTAACCCTAACCCTAACCCTAACCCTAACCCTAACCCTAACCCTAACCCTAACCCTAACCCTAACCCTAACCCTAACCCTAACCCTAACCCTAACCCTAACCCTAACCCTAACCCTAACCCTAACCCTAACCCTAACCCTAACCCTAACCCTAACCCTAACCCTAACCCTAACCCTAACCCTAACCCTAACCCTAACCCTAACCCTAACCCTAACCCTAACCCTAACCCTAACCCTAACCCTAACCCTAACCCTAACCCTAACCCTAACCCTAACCCTAACCCTAACCCTAACCCTAACCCTAACCCTAACCCTAACCCTAACCCTAACCCTAACCCTAACCCTAACCCTAACCCTAACCCTAACCCTAACCCTAACCCTAACCCTAACCCTAACCCTAACCCTAACCCTAACCCTAACCCTAACCCTAACCCTAACCCTAACCCTAACCCTAACCCTAACCCTAACCCTAACCCTAACCCTAACCCTAACCCTAACCCTAACCCTAACCCTAACCCTAACCCTAACCCTAACCCTAACCCTAACCCTAACCCTAACCCTAACCCTAACCCTAACCCTAACCCTAACCCTAACCCTAACCCTAACCCTAACCCTAACCCTAACCCTAACCCTAACCCTAACCCTAACCCTAACCCTAACCCTAACCCTAACCCTAACCCTAACCCTAACCCTAACCCTAACCCTAACCCTAACCCTAACCCTAACCCTAACCCTAACCCTAACCCTAACCCTAACCCTAACCCTAACCCTAACCCTAACCCTAACCCTAACCCTAACCCTAACCCTAACCCTAACCCTAACCCTAACCCTAACCCTAACCCTAACCCTAACCCTAACCCTAACCCTAACCCTAACCCTAACCCTAACCCTAACCCTAACCCTAACCCTAACCCTAACCCTAACCCTAACCCTAACCCTAACCCTAACCCTAACCCTAACCCTAACCCTAACCCTAACCCTAACCCTAACCCTAACCCTAACCCTAACCCTAACCCTAACCCTAACCCTAACCCTAACCCTAACCCTAACCCTAACCCTAACCCTAACCCTAACCCTAACCCTAACCCTAACCCTAACCCTAACCCTAACCCTAACCCTAACCCTAACCCTAACCCTAACCCTAACCCTAACCCTAACCCTAACCCTAACCCTAACCCTAACCCTAACCCTAACCCTAACCCTAACCCTAACCCTAACCCTAACCCTAACCCTAACCCTAACCCTAACCCTAACCCTAACCCTAACCCTAACCCTAACCCTAACCCTAACCCTAACCCTAACCCTAACCCTAACCCTAACCCTAACCCTAACCCTAACCCTAACCCTAACCCTAACCCTAACCCTAACCCTAACCCTAACCCTAACCCTAACCCTAACCCTAACCCTAACCCTAACCCTAACCCTAACCCTAACCCTAACCCTAACCCTAACCCTAACCCTAACCCTAACCCTAACCCTAACCCTAACCCTAACCCTAACCCTAACCCTAACCCTAACCCTAACCCTAACCCTAACCCTAACCCTAACCCTAACCCTAACCCTAACCCTAACCCTAACCCTAACCCTAACCCTAACCCTAACCCTAACCCTAACCCTAACCCTAACCCTAACCCTAACCCTAACCCTAACCCTAACCCTAACCCTAACCCTAACCCTAACCCTAACCCTAACCCTAACCCTAACCCTAACCCTAACCCTAACCCTAACCCTAACCCTAACCCTAACCCTAACCCTAACCCTAACCCTAACCCTAACCCTAACCCTAACCCTAACCCTAACCCTAACCCTAACCCTAACCCTAACCCTAACCCTAACCCTAACCCTAACCCTAACCCTAACCCTAACCCTAACCCTAACCCTAACCCTAACCCTAACCCTAACCCTAACCCTAACCCTAACCCTAACCCTAACCCTAACCCTAACCCTAACCCTAACCCTAACCCTAACCCTAACCCTAACCCTAACCCTAACCCTAACCCTAACCCTAACCCTAACCCTAACCCTAACCCTAACCCTAACCCTAACCCTAACCCTAACCCTAACCCTAACCCTAACCCTAACCCTAACCCTAACCCTAACCCTAACCCTAACCCTAACCCTAACCCTAACCCTAACCCTAACCCTAACCCTAACCCTAACCCTAACCCTAACCCTAACCCTAACCCTAACCCTAACCCTAACCCTAACCCTAACCCTAACCCTAACCCTAACCCTAACCCTAACCCTAACCCTAACCCTAACCCTAACCCTAACCCTAACCCTAACCCTAACCCTAACCCTAACCCTAACCCTAACCCTAACCCTAACCCTAACCCTAACCCTAACCCTAACCCTAACCCTAACCCTAACCCTAACCCTAACCCTAACCCTAACCCTAACCCTAACCCTAACCCTAACCCTAACCCTAACCCTAACCCTAACCCTAACCCTAACCCTAACCCTAACCCTAACCCTAACCCTAACCCTAACCCTAACCCTAACCCTAACCCTAACCCTAACCCTAACCCTAACCCTAACCCTAACCCTAACCCTAACCCTAACCCTAACCCTAACCCTAACCCTAACCCTAACCCTAACCCTAACCCTAACCCTAACCCTAACCCTAACCCTAACCCTAACCCTAACCCTAACCCTAACCCTAACCCTAACCCTAACCCTAACCCTAACCCTAACCCTAACCCTAACCCTAACCCTAACCCTAACCCTAACCCTAACCCTAACCCTAACCCTAACCCTAACCCTAACCCTAACCCTAACCCTAACCCTAACCCTAACCCTAACCCTAACCCTAACCCTAACCCTAACCCTAACCCTAACCCTAACCCTAACCCTAACCCTAACCCTAACCCTAACCCTAACCCTAACCCTAACCCTAACCCTAACCCTAACCCTAACCCTAACCCTAACCCTAACCCTAACCCTAACCCTAACCCTAACCCTAACCCTAACCCTAACCCTAACCCTAACCCTAACCCTAACCCTAACCCTAACCCTAACCCTAACCCTAACCCTAACCCTAACCCTAACCCTAACCCTAACCCTAACCCTAACCCTAACCCTAACCCTAACCCTAACCCTAACCCTAACCCTAACCCTAACCCTAACCCTAACCCTAACCCTAACCCTAACCCTAACCCTAACCCTAACCCTAACCCTAACCCTAACCCTAACCCTAACCCTAACCCTAACCCTAACCCTAACCCTAACCCTAACCCTAACCCTAACCCTAACCCTAACCCTAACCCTAACCCTAACCCTAACCCTAACCCTAACCCTAACCCTAACCCTAACCCTAACCCTAACCCTAACCCTAACCCTAACCCTAACCCTAACCCTAACCCTAACCCTAACCCTAACCCTAACCCTAACCCTAACCCTAACCCTAACCCTAACCCTAACCCTAACCCTAACCCTAACCCTAACCCTAACCCTAACCCTAACCCTAACCCTAACCCTAACCCTAACCCTAACCCTAACCCTAACCCTAACCCTAACCCTAACCCTAACCCTAACCCTAACCCTAACCCTAACCCTAACCCTAACCCTAACCCTAACCCTAACCCTAACCCTAACCCTAACCCTAACCCTAACCCTAACCCTAACCCTAACCCTAACCCTAACCCTAACCCTAACCCTAACCCTAACCCTAACCCTAACCCTAACCCTAACCCTAACCCTAACCCTAACCCTAACCCTAACCCTAACCCTAACCCTAACCCTAACCCTAACCCTAACCCTAACCCTAACCCTAACCCTAACCCTAACCCTAACCCTAACCCTAACCCTAACCCTAACCCTAACCCTAACCCTAACCCTAACCCTAACCCTAACCCTAACCCTAACCCTAACCCTAACCCTAACCCTAACCCTAACCCTAACCCTAACCCTAACCCTAACCCTAACCCTAACCCTAACCCTAACCCTAACCCTAACCCTAACCCTAACCCTAACCCTAACCCTAACCCTAACCCTAACCCTAACCCTAACCCTAACCCTAACCCTAACCCTAACCCTAACCCTAACCCTAACCCTAACCCTAACCCTAACCCTAACCCTAACCCTAACCCTAACCCTAACCCTAACCCTAACCCTAACCCTAACCCTAACCCTAACCCTAACCCTAACCCTAACCCTAACCCTAACCCTAACCCTAACCCTAACCCTAACCCTAACCCTAACCCTAACCCTAACCCTAACCCTAACCCTAACCCTAACCCTAACCCTAACCCTAACCCTAACCCTAACCCTAACCCTAACCCTAACCCTAACCCTAACCCTAACCCTAACCCTAACCCTAACCCTAACCCTAACCCTAACCCTAACCCTAACCCTAACCCTAACCCTAACCCTAACCCTAACCCTAACCCTAACCCTAACCCTAACCCTAACCCTAACCCTAACCCTAACCCTAACCCTAACCCTAACCCTAACCCTAACCCTAACCCTAACCCTAACCCTAACCCTAACCCTAACCCTAACCCTAACCCTAACCCTAACCCTAACCCTAACCCTAACCCTAACCCTAACCCTAACCCTAACCCTAACCCTAACCCTAACCCTAACCCTAACCCTAACCCTAACCCTAACCCTAACCCTAACCCTAACCCTAACCCTAACCCTAACCCTAACCCTAACCCTAACCCTAACCCTAACCCTAACCCTAACCCTAACCCTAACCCTAACCCTAACCCTAACCCTAACCCTAACCCTAACCCTAACCCTAACCCTAACCCTAACCCTAACCCTAACCCTAACCCTAACCCTAACCCTAACCCTAACCCTAACCCTAACCCTAACCCTAACCCTAACCCTAACCCTAACCCTAACCCTAACCCTAACCCTAACCCTAACCCTAACCCTAACCCTAACCCTAACCCTAACCCTAACCCTAACCCTAACCCTAACCCTAACCCTAACCCTAACCCTAACCCTAACCCTAACCCTAACCCTAACCCTAACCCTAACCCTAACCCTAACCCTAACCCTAACCCTAACCCTAACCCTAACCCTAACCCTAACCCTAACCCTAACCCTAACCCTAACCCTAACCCTAACCCTAACCCTAACCCTAACCCTAACCCTAACCCTAACCCTAACCCTAACCCTAACCCTAACCCTAACCCTAACCCTAACCCTAACCCTAACCCTAACCCTAACCCTAACCCTAACCCTAACCCTAACCCTAACCCTAACCCTAACCCTAACCCTAACCCTAACCCTAACCCTAACCCTAACCCTAACCCTAACCCTAACCCTAACCCTAACCCTAACCCTAACCCTAACCCTAACCCTAACCCTAACCCTAACCCTAACCCTAACCCTAACCCTAACCCTAACCCTAACCCTAACCCTAACCCTAACCCTAACCCTAACCCTAACCCTAACCCTAACCCTAACCCTAACCCTAACCCTAACCCTAACCCTAACCCTAACCCTAACCCTAACCCTAACCCTAACCCTAACCCTAACCCTAACCCTAACCCTAACCCTAACCCTAACCCTAACCCTAACCCTAACCCTAACCCTAACCCTAACCCTAACCCTAACCCTAACCCTAACCCTAACCCTAACCCTAACCCTAACCCTAACCCTAACCCTAACCCTAACCCTAACCCTAACCCTAACCCTAACCCTAACCCTAACCCTAACCCTAACCCTAACCCTAACCCTAACCCTAACCCTAACCCTAACCCTAACCCTAACCCTAACCCTAACCCTAACCCTAACCCTAACCCTAACCCTAACCCTAACCCTAACCCTAACCCTAACCCTAACCCTAACCCTAACCCTAACCCTAACCCTAACCCTAACCCTAACCCTAACCCTAACCCTAACCCTAACCCTAACCCTAACCCTAACCCTAACCCTAACCCTAACCCTAACCCTAACCCTAACCCTAACCCTAACCCTAACCCTAACCCTAACCCTAACCCTAACCCTAACCCTAACCCTAACCCTAACCCTAACCCTAACCCTAACCCTAACCCTAACCCTAACCCTAACCCTAACCCTAACCCTAACCCTAACCCTAACCCTAACCCTAACCCTAACCCTAACCCTAACCCTAACCCTAACCCTAACCCTAACCCTAACCCTAACCCTAACCCTAACCCTAACCCTAACCCTAACCCTAACCCTAACCCTAACCCTAACCCTAACCCTAACCCTAACCCTAACCCTAACCCTAACCCTAACCCTAACCCTAACCCTAACCCTAACCCTAACCCTAACCCTAACCCTAACCCTAACCCTAACCCTAACCCTAACCCTAACCCTAACCCTAACCCTAACCCTAACCCTAACCCTAACCCTAACCCTAACCCTAACCCTAACCCTAACCCTAACCCTAACCCTAACCCTAACCCTAACCCTAACCCTAACCCTAACCCTAACCCTAACCCTAACCCTAACCCTAACCCTAACCCTAACCCTAACCCTAACCCTAACCCTAACCCTAACCCTAACCCTAACCCTAACCCTAACCCTAACCCTAACCCTAACCCTAACCCTAACCCTAACCCTAACCCTAACCCTAACCCTAACCCTAACCCTAACCCTAACCCTAACCCTAACCCTAACCCTAACCCTAACCCTAACCCTAACCCTAACCCTAACCCTAACCCTAACCCTAACCCTAACCCTAACCCTAACCCTAACCCTAACCCTAACCCTAACCCTAACCCTAACCCTAACCCTAACCCTAACCCTAACCCTAACCCTAACCCTAACCCTAACCCTAACCCTAACCCTAACCCTAACCCTAACCCTAACCCTAACCCTAACCCTAACCCTAACCCTAACCCTAACCCTAACCCTAACCCTAACCCTAACCCTAACCCTAACCCTAACCCTAACCCTAACCCTAACCCTAACCCTAACCCTAACCCTAACCCTAACCCTAACCCTAACCCTAACCCTAACCCTAACCCTAACCCTAACCCTAACCCTAACCCTAACCCTAACCCTAACCCTAACCCTAACCCTAACCCTAACCCTAACCCTAACCCTAACCCTAACCCTAACCCTAACCCTAACCCTAACCCTAACCCTAACCCTAACCCTAACCCTAACCCTAACCCTAACCCTAACCCTAACCCTAACCCTAACCCTAACCCTAACCCTAACCCTAACCCTAACCCTAACCCTAACCCTAACCCTAACCCTAACCCTAACCCTAACCCTAACCCTAACCCTAACCCTAACCCTAACCCTAACCCTAACCCTAACCCTAACCCTAACCCTAACCCTAACCCTAACCCTAACCCTAACCCTAACCCTAACCCTAACCCTAACCCTAACCCTAACCCTAACCCTAACCCTAACCCTAACCCTAACCCTAACCCTAACCCTAACCCTAACCCTAACCCTAACCCTAACCCTAACCCTAACCCTAACCCTAACCCTAACCCTAACCCTAACCCTAACCCTAACCCTAACCCTAACCCTAACCCTAACCCTAACCCTAACCCTAACCCTAACCCTAACCCTAACCCTAACCCTAACCCTAACCCTAACCCTAACCCTAACCCTAACCCTAACCCTAACCCTAACCCTAACCCTAACCCTAACCCTAACCCTAACCCTAACCCTAACCCTAACCCTAACCCTAACCCTAACCCTAACCCTAACCCTAACCCTAACCCTAACCCTAACCCTAACCCTAACCCTAACCCTAACCCTAACCCTAACCCTAACCCTAACCCTAACCCTAACCCTAACCCTAACCCTAACCCTAACCCTAACCCTAACCCTAACCCTAACCCTAACCCTAACCCTAACCCTAACCCTAACCCTAACCCTAACCCTAACCCTAACCCTAACCCTAACCCTAACCCTAACCCTAACCCTAACCCTAACCCTAACCCTAACCCTAACCCTAACCCTAACCCTAACCCTAACCCTAACCCTAACCCTAACCCTAACCCTAACCCTAACCCTAACCCTAACCCTAACCCTAACCCTAACCCTAACCCTAACCCTAACCCTAACCCTAACCCTAACCCTAACCCTAACCCTAACCCTAACCCTAACCCTAACCCTAACCCTAACCCTAACCCTAACCCTAACCCTAACCCTAACCCTAACCCTAACCCTAACCCTAACCCTAACCCTAACCCTAACCCTAACCCTAACCCTAACCCTAACCCTAACCCTAACCCTAACCCTAACCCTAACCCTAACCCTAACCCTAACCCTAACCCTAACCCTAACCCTAACCCTAACCCTAACCCTAACCCTAACCCTAACCCTAACCCTAACCCTAACCCTAACCCTAACCCTAACCCTAACCCTAACCCTAACCCTAACCCTAACCCTAACCCTAACCCTAACCCTAACCCTAACCCTAACCCTAACCCTAACCCTAACCCTAACCCTAACCCTAACCCTAACCCTAACCCTAACCCTAACCCTAACCCTAACCCTAACCCTAACCCTAACCCTAACCCTAACCCTAACCCTAACCCTAACCCTAACCCTAACCCTAACCCTAACCCTAACCCTAACCCTAACCCTAACCCTAACCCTAACCCTAACCCTAACCCTAACCCTAACCCTAACCCTAACCCTAACCCTAACCCTAACCCTAACCCTAACCCTAACCCTAACCCTAACCCTAACCCTAACCCTAACCCTAACCCTAACCCTAACCCTAACCCTAACCCTAACCCTAACCCTAACCCTAACCCTAACCCTAACCCTAACCCTAACCCTAACCCTAACCCTAACCCTAACCCTAACCCTAACCCTAACCCTAACCCTAACCCTAACCCTAACCCTAACCCTAACCCTAACCCTAACCCTAACCCTAACCCTAACCCTAACCCTAACCCTAACCCTAACCCTAACCCTAACCCTAACCCTAACCCTAACCCTAACCCTAACCCTAACCCTAACCCTAACCCTAACCCTAACCCTAACCCTAACCCTAACCCTAACCCTAACCCTAACCCTAACCCTAACCCTAACCCTAACCCTAACCCTAACCCTAACCCTAACCCTAACCCTAACCCTAACCCTAACCCTAACCCTAACCCTAACCCTAACCCTAACCCTAACCCTAACCCTAACCCTAACCCTAACCCTAACCCTAACCCTAACCCTAACCCTAACCCTAACCCTAACCCTAACCCTAACCCTAACCCTAACCCTAACCCTAACCCTAACCCTAACCCTAACCCTAACCCTAACCCTAACCCTAACCCTAACCCTAACCCTAACCCTAACCCTAACCCTAACCCTAACCCTAACCCTAACCCTAACCCTAACCCTAACCCTAACCCTAACCCTAACCCTAACCCTAACCCTAACCCTAACCCTAACCCTAACCCTAACCCTAACCCTAACCCTAACCCTAACCCTAACCCTAACCCTAACCCTAACCCTAACCCTAACCCTAACCCTAACCCTAACCCTAACCCTAACCCTAACCCTAACCCTAACCCTAACCCTAACCCTAACCCTAACCCTAACCCTAACCCTAACCCTAACCCTAACCCTAACCCTAACCCTAACCCTAACCCTAACCCTAACCCTAACCCTAACCCTAACCCTAACCCTAACCCTAACCCTAACCCTAACCCTAACCCTAACCCTAACCCTAACCCTAACCCTAACCCTAACCCTAACCCTAACCCTAACCCTAACCCTAACCCTAACCCTAACCCTAACCCTAACCCTAACCCTAACCCTAACCCTAACCCTAACCCTAACCCTAACCCTAACCCTAACCCTAACCCTAACCCTAACCCTAACCCTAACCCTAACCCTAACCCTAACCCTAACCCTAACCCTAACCCTAACCCTAACCCTAACCCTAACCCTAACCCTAACCCTAACCCTAACCCTAACCCTAACCCTAACCCTAACCCTAACCCTAACCCTAACCCTAACCCTAACCCTAACCCTAACCCTAACCCTAACCCTAACCCTAACCCTAACCCTAACCCTAACCCTAACCCTAACCCTAACCCTAACCCTAACCCTAACCCTAACCCTAACCCTAACCCTAACCCTAACCCTAACCCTAACCCTAACCCTAACCCTAACCCTAACCCTAACCCTAACCCTAACCCTAACCCTAACCCTAACCCTAACCCTAACCCTAACCCTAACCCTAACCCTAACCCTAACCCTAACCCTAACCCTAACCCTAACCCTAACCCTAACCCTAACCCTAACCCTAACCCTAACCCTAACCCTAACCCTAACCCTAACCCTAACCCTAACCCTAACCCTAACCCTAACCCTAACCCTAACCCTAACCCTAACCCTAACCCTAACCCTAACCCTAACCCTAACCCTAACCCTAACCCTAACCCTAACCCTAACCCTAACCCTAACCCTAACCCTAACCCTAACCCTAACCCTAACCCTAACCCTAACCCTAACCCTAACCCTAACCCTAACCCTAACCCTAACCCTAACCCTAACCCTAACCCTAACCCTAACCCTAACCCTAACCCTAACCCTAACCCTAACCCTAACCCTAACCCTAACCCTAACCCTAACCCTAACCCTAACCCTAACCCTAACCCTAACCCTAACCCTAACCCTAACCCTAACCCTAACCCTAACCCTAACCCTAACCCTAACCCTAACCCTAACCCTAACCCTAACCCTAACCCTAACCCTAACCCTAACCCTAACCCTAACCCTAACCCTAACCCTAACCCTAACCCTAACCCTAACCCTAACCCTAACCCTAACCCTAACCCTAACCCTAACCCTAACCCTAACCCTAACCCTAACCCTAACCCTAACCCTAACCCTAACCCTAACCCTAACCCTAACCCTAACCCTAACCCTAACCCTAACCCTAACCCTAACCCTAACCCTAACCCTAACCCTAACCCTAACCCTAACCCTAACCCTAACCCTAACCCTAACCCTAACCCTAACCCTAACCCTAACCCTAACCCTAACCCTAACCCTAACCCTAACCCTAACCCTAACCCTAAC